>NC_041375.1:20646040-20658540 GCF_900634415.1 Cottoperca gobio
AAGACCCTCTGCTGTGTGAAATTATCATTTTGCATTAGGTCTCTGCATGTGTCCTGGGATTTCCTGTACCTGCCTGTTCAGGTAAATAACTTGTGTATCTACAATTCCTGGTTTCCTGCGTGTTGCATTTGGGTCCTTACACTCCCCATGACAATTAGGACTAAAGTGGTGGGGTTTGATTTTAAGTGAAGACATTATTCAAAGCTTTCATGCAACATGGCCAGTGTGTCTTAATCTACAGGAGGTACAAGGAATATATATAAGAGAGGAAAGCTGATAGAGGTGAAAGAAAGGGATGTACATGCAGAGCTCCTATTTAATTTACTGCCTTTGAATCCCTCTTTTTCCAGACAACACAGACAAGTGGCAAGAGCACATATGTTTAAGGGGAAATTTTATATATCAAGGTTGGACCTGCAAAATTGATGAATGTGTACATTCAATTGTGTTTTATTCATGCTATTGTAATCACAATAGCTCCTTGGGGGGAAAAGGGCCACGCTTGAATCAAATAGCAATAATAGTTGTGGGGCTGCTTATTTACTCAGGAGATAAAGAGAAACACTAAAGATTTGAAACCAAGTTTTCAGGTGCTTTACAACGATGAGGACGTCTTGTGGCCGTGCCAACGAAGACCGTTGTCTGACAGGAGGCTCCTACCAAACGGTCAACGCCGTTTTCTTTTAACTCTTTTAAACACTTTCCCTAATGTAACCTAAACCAATACTGACCGCAAGCTTCCCCTTCGTCTTATACAAGTAGTTTTAGTTGTCTAAACCTGACCAAACCTTCGTCGTAGAGGTGGGAGATCATATGAATAATGTATCAGTCATTTGTAAAAGTTTTGGAAGACCTTTGATGTCGTTGGGATGATATGGAGTCCTGATCGGACAACGTTCACGTAGGAGGCAATGATAAAAGGTTTGGAGAACACGTGGCAGGTTTGAGACCCTCTCAGCGTGATCACCGCTGGTATTGAAATATAAGCTTGAATAGACCTTACTTGTTACTTAGACTACTCTGGGTCGACCACACCAGCAATCATGGAGTCATTCTCTCAGCTGTCACTTTGCATTCATACCGGGAAACTCCAATGTCCCGTAGGCAGACATGTAAGAGATGACATATGAACTACTCCAACACGTTCACACAGTGCAGGAATGTGAAACGCAGAAATGTCTTTCTGTATGAAACCACATACATTTACACACACAATATTAGTCGGGGCAAATTGCCTTGTCTTACAGGATGAAATTGCATTTACAGGTGTTTTTTTTTTCTTTCTTTTTAGAATTGGTGTGGAAAGTGAATTACCGTTGTAGCATTCCTCGGAGACATAAGATGTTGAAAATCCCAGAGCTAGCAGTTACTCATGACAAAGTTGTCAGGATTTGCTCGCCACAGTGAAATTGTAAGCCGTGATCTGTCGGTGGACTGGACCACAATAAAGAGACAGAGAGGGGAGGGAGGGACTTTATCTCAATGTTCTGTTCCTTCGCTTGTCAACGTGCCTCTGGAATCCACTCGCATGGCCCCAGCTCTGAGCTACAACGAAGGAAAGACAAAAACACAGACGAGGTCATGCGAGAATTGGCAAGCAAGAGCGATAATCAGTAAGAGGCAAAGAGAGAAGTAGAGGTGTTCCTACTGTTTCCTAAAGCTAGAATACTAGCACTGTTGTCAGCTGCAGTGGTGTGTGTTACGGTTAAATGAGTCCCCAGGGAGTAAGGGCCGCCGTAAACATTGCACCGTGCCGACCAGCCGTCTCTGATGTAGGCTCGCGTTGTGTACAGGATGCTGGCTATTAGCGGCATCGGTCAGTAATGAGTGGGTACCGAGTCCCGGCCAACCGTTAAAAGTCCGTAAACACTCGTCCAGTCTACTTCACAGTCGGGAAAGATGTCCTCCTTGTTAGGAGTCTGAAAATATTGGATATCGAGAGCTTATGGTGCACAAACGTTAACGTTCAGTTCATATAATATTGGATCTTTACAAGATGCTCACCTAGTGTTCGTGTCCCAGTTTATTAGAGCTGTGACATTGCAGTGCGTTTGTCGAAGGTCAGTGACATCTATGTGTCTGTTCATCCTGCGTGTGTGTGTGTGTGTGTGTGTGTATGCGTGTGCACACTGATTTAACACACAGGCCCAGTCAGTCCTGTTCTTGGCTCCAGCAGTGATCTGGCACTTCTCCTAGTCCTGCAGCCTCTGCCATGCCCCCCCTCCCTCTCTGTCTCGCTCTCTCTCTCTCTCTCTCTCTCTCTCTCTCTCTCTCTCTCTCTCTCTCTCTCTCTCTCTCTCTCGCTGCCTCTCCTCCATCCATCCTTTTTTTTCTCCCTCCATCCACACACCAGTGCAGATCAGCCTGCCCAAGCCTTGCAGGGTGTCAGAAAAAAAAGAGAAAGTGAGCTGACTGGACCTTTACCCAGTCTCTCCCGGTACGCCTCCTCATTTCTGGCTCTCTTTGCATATGATGGTTATATGGCTGTATTATGTATCTAATTATAATAAGCCACACAAAAAGATACTGAACACAAGGCCTGTGAAGAGCTGTGGCTCGCAATCGACATAGTCCTTTGACAAATCCTTGGATAACCCTATAGCAGGGATACACACACACACAGACACACAGTTTCACTTTCTTACAGTTCTGTTTCTATTCACATAAAGCCTGTAATAAGATTCCATATGAGATAACTGGACTGCTTCCGGCAGGGCCTTTTCCCCTCTCTGAGACCCACAGCAGCTGCATTGTAGAATGGATACAGCAATGGTCAGAGAACAATCAATGAAACTGAGAGTGTGTGTGTGTGTGTGTGTGTGTGTGTGTGTGTGTGTGTGTGTGTGTGTGTGTGTGCGAGTGTCTGTATCCAAGACAAAGAAGCTCCATCCATCTTTCACATTATTATACTAGTATAACGTTGCTGTTGCATGTACATTACCAACTTATTAATTGTTTAAAAAAACAGATATGAAGGCAACCTGAAGATTAATGTAACATATTTCTTAATACTTCAGTGCAACTGCATAGTCTGTATGTAACTACTACACGTTTGATTGCATACCTCAGCATGTGGAAAAGGACACGATGCACTGTTCGTACTTATACATATGTAACCCACATAATCGTGAGCCAGGACGAGCTCTTCCATAACTTCCGTAATTAAGCAACGCCACTCGCGTACTTATTTGAACCCAAACCTCGATCCTTTCCTAAATCTAATCAAATCGTTTTGTGGCCTCACCACTGTCGGGGCTTGTGCAGGCGTGTATTCGTCATTCGTGTATAGAAAGAAGAAGTCTATAGGTGTGTATTGTCTATTGTAGCTGTGTCCTTGTACATCGGCTTTGGAGTCCCACCGTTAACAGTGGAGCGTGCACAAGGGTCGGGTCGAGACAAACAGGTGAGCTTGTCGGAAAACACAAGCAGACGGTTGAAGGTCACCGAGACGCGCTTAAGGAGTGTAGTTCACACACGGCAGAGCTGAAGTGAGACACGGAGGAGGGGTGGTGTGTATGAGCAACAGATAAGGAGGCGAACACATGTTGAATAAAACATTCTGATTCCCCATCGTCCCCCCCCTCCCCATCCACCCCCCTCATCCACGCCCTCGTCCCCAGCGAGTCTGTGATACCATCCGCTCAATATGAGACATCATCTGTTTAATAGGGCTTTCACACACCTTCCCTTGCTCTCTGTGCGCAAGTGTGTGTGTGTGTGTGTGTGTGTGTGTGTGTGTGTGCGCGTGTGTTTGTGTGTGTGTGTGTGTGTGTGTGTGTGTGTTTGAGGCTTTCGGTTGGCTGTTTCTATTGTTCCGCACCACCCACAAGTTCCTCACATCGGTCCAGTTGCTTATGAAGCCCATATATCTTTCTCTGCCAACACTGACAGCATCTCGGGGTTCTTTATATGCAGTAAAGTAGAGAAGAAGACTTTTCCACCTCTCTGTGACTTTGGTAAGTTGCCATGCTTGTGTGTTTGTGGTGTGTGTGCTTTAGTTTCTGGCATGAACAGAGAGGGTTATTGTTATTTCTTTAGTTTAGCGGTAGTTGACGGAGATGAGATGTGACAGCTAATTTGAAAGCGATTTGAATTTATGGAAAATGTTTGTAATGTACATCTCCGCAGTGTTCAGTGCATGACCTCATTTTATTTAGTTTTATGAAACTTCTTGTGCTCATTTCCTCCAAAACAGTGAGATTTTTTTGTTTGTTTTGTTAGCTATCACTAGGAGTCTATTGTTGTCAAGTTTCATCCAAATTATCATAAAGTTTTTGTACACAAAGTTCCAGTCACTGTTTCACACTCGGGAACATTGTGAGAGCTGAGATGAGACACAACGGCGTCCCGACTTCTGCTTCCTGATTCATTGATTTCTGTGTCTTTTCTCACAAATCTGACACAAAATGGCATAAAATGGGTACAAATAATGCTAAACAAACATAAAGATATAACCTTTGTGTAAAGTCAAGTAGGCATGAAGTAGTTATAAACATTATAACTGATTGACAACTGTTGGAATACCTACAGTAAGGGTAGTATTATAATGTACAGTATACACAGAGGTTACTCTATGTGTATGTAGTGTATACATGTTATACACACATACAAAGTATGTAGTTTGTCACATTAACGTGTTCGTCATAGGTTATGATGCACTGATGTAGCTCCGTGTGTCTGGTCTTTCACTTGTGGTATCTTCATTATCTTTAGTAACCTTATCTTATCTTAACCCCCTCTACCCCTACACCACCACCACCGCCTTCTTTCCGCCACTTTCCTCTCCATTTCTTCCAGTTTGCTCTTTTCCCAGCGTGTCCCTAGTCGAGCAGGGAATCGATTTTTAAACAGGCAAGGACTCCGGGGACCGAGCAGGGGACCATTATTGGCCTCATTTAGGCTCCATTGCCATCACAATGGCTCCTCTAGACAATAGGACAGACTCTGTCATGGACACCAAGGTGTAAATGCACATTCCAGTTGAAAACCACTTGGGCCAGCATTTCCAGTCGGGGAGCTTTGTTTTAAGAAACCCCTTTTCAGTTTGAGAGGATGGACTGCAGTGGCTCTCCACACACTACTAATACAGGCACATCCAGCACATTTCACAGCCGCAGGCTAGATAGGAGAGGAATATATCAAATGTATGGGCTTTTTTTTCTCCTTGCTATATACAGCATGCCACCTTTTCACTTTTTCATCACCGGCATAGTTTTTTGTGCAGTCTGCAACATACAGCAATGCGTTTCTACTGTACACAGAGGCTGCTGATTCCCCATCAGGGGACTGTACTCCTTTCTATAGCAGCTGTACGTCTGTCAGTTAGGCCAAGCGTGCAAAGCCAATCACAGTCTCTCTTTCAACTTTTAGGATTGAAAGGTTTCAGGAAAGCTTCTGCAACTCTAGCTATCGTTTTATCCCAGACAGGAGCACGTTATGTTGGGACCATGCTGGCCAAGATGATGAAGGTGAAAGATCCACTCCATTGTGTCATCAGGGGTCCGCAAAAACTACACGGTTTCCCCTCAGGCTCACAGTTAGTTTCTATGTATGCATTAAAACAAATACACTGACATTATCCTGGAAATAAATCTCAGAATGTGGTCACTAGCGAGTGTGCGGTTGCACGAGGCGGAAAGCAATGTGATGCACCAGAGCACATGCAGTAGCAGCACTCTGGTGCAGGAGGGATACATTGCACGCACCCGCAGTACATCTTGGACACTTAATAAGAAGTTTCCTCTTTAAGATTGTCTGTATCGGATGTGTTTGATGTCACTTTGTCAATCCCTGCAGAATACAACACTTACACATTTAGAAAACAGTTGTGGCATCACGCTGGAGTCTTGCATGCCCTCTAATAGCTGCTGTCAATATCAAACTGCAATTTGGCAAATGAAGGGCATTAAGTTCTACGTCTGGTATAATAGGAATCCATTTGAACCAATCAATAATCATTGGGTGATCTTTTTATTTACTTGAGTAGATACAATTTAACAAATGCACATCAATATCCGGCTCCGTTGCTTGCCTACATGATTCACTACAACAGGGTAGCTGGTAGTGCAGAGAGACATAAATGTACTTCTTCTTCTCATAATTATAATAATATTAGGGATACTAGGGATACTAAGAAACCACATGTGTGTATATAAATATATATATATATATATTTTACCATTAAGGCCACTTTGCATGTGGGGCATGTCTTGGTTTCTACTTTTGTTCCATTTAATTAATCCAACCTGCTCATGACTTAAACCAGAACACTCACACATTCCTAAGACGGGGAAAAGGTTAAGTAAGGGTTTATTTGAAGATGCAGAGCAAGTGTGTCTTAACCAAACCAAAGCTACGTCTCAGACTGGTCCATTACCAAGTTGATGGCCTATTTTGTATTACACGCTACATTGTTAAACATTTTATTGTTCTCTTACAATAACCTTTTTATTACCCTTTTACAGTAACTTTGCTTTAACTATGTTTTTAAAGTAAGAAAGCCTTAACTGTAAGTGCGTCACAATAAAAGAGTACAGTAATTGCGTTTTACTGTATAATTACTATAACGTAAACTTGGTACATATTAAGCAGTCGGCACTATCGCCGGTTGTACATTATAAAAATATATGTACCTGTGTACTAGCACACAAGGAAAGAATAATACCAAATGATACAATCGAAAACGAGATGACCAACTTAATACAAAATAAAAATAAATAAAAATAATAATAGTTCCAAAATAAATTATAATTAAAAATATATATATTTATTTAAATAATGCAAAAATATATGATAATTTATGAAGATATAGGTTAAGATACTGGACAAATAAATATTTGTAAAAGCTGTGCATACCTGAATGTGTTCATCAGCGTGTGTGTGTGTGAGTGCGTGTGTGTGTGTGTGTGTGTGTGTGTGTGTGTGTGTGTGTGTGTGTGTGTGTGTGTGTGTGTGTGTGTGAGAGTGAGAGCTTGTGTTTGACAGTATTTTATAGTTTATCTGTGTGTCAGTGGTGGTTTGGTTGCTCCCAGTGGGGTGTGTACACTAAATGGGTGAGGGAAGTGTTGGCCCCTGCTCTCCATCAAAGGCAGCATTGACTGGGAGCATGAGAGAGTCTCTGCAGCCAGTCATCCTTGGACAGTTGACAATGGGCCTGGACACGGGGGGATGTAGCTGAAAGCGATCAACAATCACTGGAGGGAAAAAGCTTCCCTGCTGGTGGAATGTGCCTGAACTCACTTGCAACAACCCACAACTCTGCTCTATCTGCAAATGGCTTTAATTTGCCTTGAAGCTCTTTTAATTAATTATGCACACAGTGTTGCATTTTATGCGCTCCAATGTGCTCTTTAAGTGCAAGTACAGTATCTGTGTGTCTACGACCAGGGCTAGGAGAACAAGCATGCTTTCGGATTGGCTCAGAATCCTGTGGTAATTAATCTCACTCAGCGAAGAGGTGCATGTTGGGACTGAGGCCGGGCATAGCTCACCGCACCTTGCTCGTTAACTCTAACCACCTATGGCCAGCCTCTGGAGATTAACGAGGGCTGCCCATGGTCAAAGCGGTCAAAAGCGTTTTAACGAATGCTCACTCAGCCTACCACCAAGCTTGTTTTTTTTTATTCGGCGGCAGTGATTCACATTACTGCTGCAGAATTATACTCACGGGACCTGACTCACACTGTGACACATCTGGAAAACAGCAGAGCAAACACACACACACACCACATGGCACAGACGAAGGAACATGTAGACAATACAGTAAGCGTAGTTACAGTGTGTTGTGCCATTTACTAGCAATCACAGCATGAATCTCTTTGACACAGTGACACACAGAAACACCTCTGACTCACTCACTCACTGTGTCTGTGTGTGTATGTCTTCCTTGTCTTTGTTTCTGGCCGCTCCGCATGTCTGTTGTCACATTTGATGTTGGCATTGTTGAAACTAAAGATGGACAGAAAACAACAGCGAGTGTGAGAGAGTTACGTCGGCACACAAACTTACTTCTAATTCTGACTTCCAAGCTTTAATCGCTGTGTTTGACTCCAGCGCTGAACCGGCTCCATATTATCACTCAGTTTATGTGTCTCTCACTGCATAACTTTAAAGGTTACTCTGTACTGAACTGTCAGTGGCTGCTCAAGCATATAAATAATATAGTGCTCGAAGAATGGAGGATGGTATACATATACCGTATATACATAATCTCATATCATGACACCAGGTTAACGATCCGAACGCAGTTGAGTATTTTTCAACCTACTGAATTCTCATTTAGTATGCAGCAGTTATAACTCATGAAATATTGATCATAATCCACTACTGGTCTTCTGTGTGTGTGTGTGTGTGTGTGTGTGTGGGGGGGGGGGGGGAGAGAGAGTTTAATCCCTTGTACACTCTTTAGTTCTGTCATTTTGCTATAACCCAGCAGAGACGGCTGAAACACAGACCATCGTGTTTGTTCTTCAAGCACTCGTCTTAATGAATGTCATTATCAGAGCTTTATTTGTCTATACTAGAACTAAAATACTCGATTCAACAGTGAATGAGTAAAACAGGCTTTTATTAATCAGTTCTTAAATCAAATTCAGCGTTACATGCAGTAATCCCATTCATGTGTTACAGTAAAAATAGAGTATTTTTTAAACCAGCTGAAGCATTATGACTCTAAAGAAACAGCGAGATGTTTAAGATTCTTTTCAGATGCACATTTTCACGCTCTGCATTTCGGGTCCTGTCGTGGCACAGAGCCACGTCTAGTAAATGCTATGAAGATGTACTTTACTTAAGACCACAGCGCAGGCTGCCTTCAAATTGGATTAAATCCCTAAATCACGATCAATCATCCACAGCTCGCTGTGCCAAGATGGCGGAGGTTTCCTTCTCTGTCTTAGGATGGCACAACTGCATTCTACGGCGACAGTTACAGAGCTGGAAATGTGTGTTTGTGGATTTAGTTTCTGCTTTTAATTTGTGAATGTGTGTCCCGGGTCAGAGATACAAATGCATAGAATGTAAGTAACGTACGCACAACCACAGTGCACAGACCCAAACCACATGCACACAGCAGAGGGAGTGTGCTAACAACAAATAGCGTGAGGTGATAATTGAATTTGGGAAACATTAAAGGGAAGATAGGAGGAGGTACAGCTATCCTGGGAGATGCAGCCCCGTGACAATGGCAAGTAACATTCCTCTGTTCCTTTTGTGAGGGCGAGACAGCAGGCAGTGGAGGGCCGTGCCCCTTGTTTTCTGGTAAAAAAGCAGCAAGCAAACGGCATGTGTGCCACTGTACGTGATGATGTGTGCATGCTTCATGCATCGCTGAAGCGTGGATATCACGCCATGCCTCTGCGTGTGCCTCCTCAAACACACCTGCTCCTGACGCCTCAGAGGAAACAGCTTGGCCGTATTTAACTGTACGAGCGGCGCCAGAATGTCGTATTACATTAAGAAGATATATCTGCGTATATACATATATATTCATATTCATATTCTCGCCAACATTCATTATGTGTTTTGATTTTGCTTTGAGAGGTTTTGATTGGAAGCTTAGCATCACAGTGTTTTTTCCCATGTTGCCCTGGAAACAGTCGAGCTCGTAGGTTGTACTTCAAAGGAGGCCAGATGAGTGTCAGATGAGTCAATGACACTGAGACAATTCTAATAAAAATATGTGTCTTGTAGAGTTTTAAATACAATTATTAAAGCCTTTCGGTTTGCGAGGCTACCTGCATGGCCTTGTGGGGGGGGAGGAACCTTAGAGGTGACTAGTGACTGGCGTGATGCATTCAATCTCCACTTAGTCACAGCAAGGTCTTAATGGCTATATCTTTTAGGGGAGTTCTGCTGCTCTACCAAGTGTACAGACTAATGTTTAATGTGTGTAAGTACATTCTCCCACTGCTTTCTCCGGCTCCATCAATGAACAGCCTGTTCTTGAGAGCTACTCCGGTTTCACCTCTTAAATGTTGCTCTTTTTTTTGGGTGGTTTCAACTGATTTGTGTCGAGAATGGAGGGGGGAGTAGAGGAAGGGGGGGAGAGGTGTAGGGTGACGAGGTGCGTTGGCAGTTTTTGGTGGTCGTGTGAAGCTCACAATGCCCCTCTGCGTGTGTGAGGGTGGCAGGCTGTTGATGTCATGGCTGGCAGGACCCGAAGCCCACTGAGCTTGTGAAGGCCTGACATGAGTGGGACACAGAGGAGTGTCGCTGGCATTGTTCTATTTAATCAGGCTGTGACGGGGGGGGGAGGGCAGCAGCGCTCCGTCCTGCAGCTAAAGAAACACAACCTGCCAATCAAATCAATTTGAATTAGCAGATTGGAATGAAGTGAGCTTTTTGGGTATTATTTAACATCTTACAGTGTGGACGGTATAAGGAGACAAACTGGAGATGTTGCGGTTATACAGGATCGTGCGCTTCCTCACTGGATGCCCCCAAATGAACTGATCCTAAGTTACATTGTGTGATTTATATCGATGTTTATTTCACCAAACTCTTTAAAAAAACACACGGTGCAAACTCCAATGGCGGATCATTTTACCTTTTCTTTTAGTAGAACAAAGCTTTAGCAGTGAAAGTGACTTGTCATTTTTACCTATTTTAACAATCAGTCATCACCATTTGGATGCGAGAGAAAGACGGCATGCGTTTGACAGGTACAGTAACCGGAACATTAGGAGGGCTGCACTAGGGTTAAGGGGATTTTTACAGAGAGTAGGGAATAACATTGTGCACTGGTGTTTTGCAGCACTTAGCAATCGAGATATAAATATAATACAATGGTGATACCATCTGTTTCTCTTTCTCTCTCTTCTGCTTGCGTGTGTGTGTGATTATGGTCCCCGATGTTTCTTGACAATTTTTTACTCTTGTCATTGTGTATTTGTGAGCTACAAGTTCCTCCATTATGCTTGTCTTGTTACATTTCTGCGAGAGTATTGTAGCAATGATCATTGGATGTGTTTTATGTTGGACGAGGGATATCATGGGCATTCAGATTAAGGTCTCGTATCTGCATTGAATTGAAATCTGAACTGTCCTCTTAAGGATTGGAACCTTTTTGAGAGTGTTTCTGGCCGAGTTGCCAACACGTAGCCATAAACTGACGGCGGCGTTACGGCTGCTACGAACGCACAATTAGAACCAACCAGCTTATCGGCAAGTGTTCTTTAAAGGCCTTTTAGCCAAACAAAGAGGAGCCGATCCAGCCAATCCTTCAGCTGTGGCATTTGCCAGAATGTTATTGGCAGAGCGGTGTTTATCGACTGCACGTTGTTTCCTAGTAGAATGTGATCGAGGAGGAGAGAAAGGCTTCTTTTCAGAGTGGGCCTTGCGACTCGTGTAAACACACACTGAGAGAAGGCTTCTTTCATTAGCTATGCTAATCTGGAGTGCACGTGACTTGCCGCAGACTCCAGGGTCCCTCCTGGCTCTGGCTCTCTGTGCCGTTAGTTTCCGTCTCTAAAGGCCGGGGCTCTCGTCTTCTCATTTCTGGTTCATTAGGTTCATTTGCTGTGTGTTGTGCTCCCTGTTTTCCTATAGTTACACTGACAGAAACATGCATCTGGCTGTTGGTGAATGTGCTCTTCTCCTCCATTCAGTTTGGTTGTCTTGTATCTCTGACACAAGTGCTCAGACTGGCAGCTCTGATAATGCCCCCTGTGTCACCATTTGCTTCTCTGTTGCTTAAAAATGAAACAAGGCAATGGGTCTCTGACTAACTTTTCAATACGATAATAATATAATATATAAAATAATATGATCTGGCGGAGAGGATCCGTCTTCAGATTTATCCGTCATTCTTTAAAAGAAATCCATCAATGACAGAAAATATTAACGTTAACATGACCTCTGAGCCGGAAATATCTTTAAAGAACTCGTTCTTAATTAATTGAGAAAATAGTGCTACGTAAGCTGATAAACTGCTACTTTGATGAGTGTATTCTTTTTTTATTTAACATCGAATTTATACAGCCGCACCGGCTCCATTTCAGGAGCTATTAGAGAGTAATTACTACATGTTAGATTATGTCATTTACTCAGAGAAGATGAGTCGTGGAAAATCAGTCACCTCTATCAATTAATATGATATATGAGTCGATAAGGGATCTGGGTGGTATTTTTGCCGCATCTCTGCGAGTCAAAAGGTGATCCTTTGAAATTATCTTCAAGGTCTTCCCTGTTTTTAATGAATTTAGTGACTTAAAGTGGTGTTTCTTACACGTGTAATTATTTCTTTATCGATTTGACAGCATCTTAGGGAGTGTTTTTTTATGAGATATATTCCCGCTATGATAACCCGTCTCAATTGCAATCATGAGAGGAAATTATTACAAGAAAGACCCCTAGGGGATAATGTAGAAAATACATCTCTCCACAGTGACACTTATTCTTGTCTAGTATCAACAAGGAGGTGCTTGATCTCATGTTCAAGCAGTGACTGATAACTCTCTTTGTCTTCCTCCCTCTCCCTGCCATCCCTCTTCCTCCCTGCC